>NC_069501.1:413764585-413805974 GCF_027579735.1 Bombina bombina
GGAAACAATACAAAAAATAGTGTCCAAATGATTGTATCCAAATAATCGGCCAGAGTTTTGCGTTAGAGGCTATGCAGTGCTAACGAGCAGTTTTCTCTCACCGCTCACTTACCTGCAGCGCTGGTATTACGGGTTTTTACAAACCCTGCGTTAAAAGACAGGAGGTGAGCGTTGAGCAAAACTGGGCTCCTTACCGCACTTCAATACCAGCGCTGCTTAAGTCAGCGGTGAGCTGGTCGTACGTGCTCGTGCACGATTTCCCCATAGGGATCAACGGGGAGAGCTGGCTGAGAAAAAGTCTAACACCTGCAAAAAAGCAGCGTAAAACTCAGTAACACAGCCCCATTGAGCTTGCATTCTATTGGCTGATTGTAACAGCCAATAGAATGCAAGCTCAATCCTATTGGCTGATTGGATCAGCCAATAGGATTGAACTTCAATCCTATTGGCTGATTGCATCAGCCAATAGGATTTTTTTCTACCTTAATTCCGATTGGCTGATAGAATTCTATCAGCCAATCGGAATCTAAGGGACGCCATCTTGGATGACGTCACTTAAAGGAACCGTCTTTCAGTAAGAAGACTTTGTTTGAAAAGGATGCTCCGCGTCGGATGGCTTGAAGATGGACCCGCTCTGCTTCAGATGGATGAAGATAGAAGATGCCGTCTGGATGAAGACTGCTGCCCGTATGGAGGACCACTTCGCCCGGCTTGGATGAAGACTTCTCCCGGCTTTGTTGAGGACTTCGGCCCGGTTGGATGAAGACTTCTGCCGCTTCCTGGAGGATGGATGTCCGGTCTTCAGAACAGTAAGTCGATCTTCAGGGGGTTAGTGTTAGGTTTTTTTAAGGGTGTATTGGGTGGGTTTTATTTTTAGATTAGGGTTTGGGCCGCAAAAGAGCTAACTGCCCTTTTAAGGGCAATGCCCATCCAAATGCCCTTTTCAGGGCAATGGGGAGCTTAGGTTTTTTTAGATAGTATTTTATTTGGGGGGTTGGTTGTGTGGGTGGTGGGTTTTACTTTTGGGGGTTGTTTGTATTTTTTTTTTACAGGTAAAAGAGCTTATTACTTTGAGGCAATGCCCCGCAAAAGTCCCTTTTAAGGGCTATTGATAGTTTAGTTTAGGATAGGGTTTTTTTTAATTTTGGGGGGGCTATAGGGCAATTAGTTTAAATATCTTGTAATTTATTATTTTTTGTAATGTAGTTGTTTTTTTTTGTACTTTAGCTAATTTAATTTATTTAATTGTTTTTAATTTATTTAATTGTAGGGTTAGGTGTTATTGTAACTTAGGTTTTATTTTACAGGTACTTTTGTATTTATTTTAGCGAGGTAGTTATTAAATAGTTAATAACTATGTAATAACTATTCTACTTAGTTAAAATAAATACAAACTTGCCTGTAAAATAAAAATAAACCCTAAGCTAGATACAATGTAACTATTAGTTATATTGTAGCTAGCTTAGGGTTTATTTTATAGGTAAGTATTTAGTTTTAAATAGGAATTATTTAGGTAATATTACATTTTATTTAGATTTATTGTAATTATATTTAAGTTAGGGAGTGTTAGGGTTAGACTTAGGTTTAGGGGTTAATACATTTAGTATAGTGGCGGCGACGTTGGGGGCGACAGATTAGGGGTTAAAAATATAATTATTAATATTAATTAATATTTAACTAGTGTTTGCGAGGCGGGAGTGCGGCGATTTAGGGGTTAATATGTTATAGTTCGGCGATGTCCGGAGCGGCAGATTAGGGGTTAAAAATTTTATTTTAGTGTTTGCGATGCGGTAGGGCCTCGGTTTAGGGGTTAATAGGTAGTTTATGGGTGTTAGTGTACTTTTTAGCACTTTAGTTATGAGTTTTATGTTACGGCGTTGTAGCCTAAAACTCATAACTACTGACTTTTAAATACGTTAGGGATCTTGGAGGTAGAGAGTGTACCGCTCACTTTTTGGCCTCCCAGGACAGACTCGTAATATCAGCGCTATGGAAGTCCCATAGAAAAAAGACTTTACGAAGTTTACGTAAGTCGTTTTGCGATGAGGCCAAAGAAGTGTGCGGTGCCCCTAAACCTGCAAGACTCGTAATAGCAGCGGTAGGGAAAAAGCAGCGTTGGGACCTGTTAACGTTGCTTTTTCAGCCTAACGCACAACTCGTAATCTAGCCGATTAGTATTTAAAGGAGTGTCCCAATATATGTCCAGGCAATGTGGAAAGGTATATAAGAATATAATATATATATATATATATATATATATATATATATATATATATATATACACACACACACACACACACACACACACACACACACACACACACACACACACACACACACACACACACACACACTGCTTTTTTGTAAAAGAAAAGGTGCCGGTATTAAAAAACAAAAGTGCCGGTACTCATTGATTATTGATTGATATATTCTGCTCAGTAGCTTTGAGAAGAGCAAAGGGACACCATTATTTGCAATGTCTGTTGTATTTTGCTGCCCTTCTTGTGAAAACTTGAGTATTGATGATTACAAATATTACCTGCTTTGGGTTGCCAGAGGATATCCTCGGGTGTCTTCAAAGGAAGATAACTATCTATAGGTAAAAGAAGAAAAACAACATAGTGCAGAATATCTGTTAGGTAGCGCAAAAAGCACAACAAATAAATCTGCTTACCAGATATCTTTGTTACAGTCACGCAGAATAAATAGTCAACACGTTTCAGTCCTTCAATATAGGGCCTTTTCTTTCATGTAATTAGCAAGAGTCCATGAGCTAGTGACGTATGGGATATACATTCCTACCAGGAGGGGCAAAGTTTCCCAAACCTCAAAATGCCTATAAATACACCCCTCACCACACCCACAATTCAGTTTTTACAAACTTTGCCTCCGATGGAGGTGGTGAAGTAAGTTTGTGCTAGATTCTACGTTGATATGCGCTCCGCAGCAAGTTGGAGCCCGGTTTTCCTCTCAGCGTGCAGTGAATGTCAGAGGGATGTGAGGAGAGTATTGCCTATTTGAATGCAGTGATCTCCTTCTAAGGGGTCTATTTCATAGGTTCTCTGTTATCGGTCGTAGAGATTCATCTCTTACCTCCCTTTTCAGATCGACGATATACTCTTATATATACCATTACCTCTGCTGATTCTCGTTTCAGTACTGGTTTGGCTATCTGCTATATGTAGATGAGTGTCCTGGGGTAAGTAAGTCTTATTTTCTGTGGCACTCCAAGCTATGGTTGGGCACTTTGTTTATAAAGTTCTAAATATATGTATTCAAACATTTATTTGCCTTGACTCAGAATGTTCAACTTTCCTTATTTTCAGACAGTCAGTTTCATATTTGGGATAATGCATTTTGATTTGACCATTTTTTCTTACCTTAAAATTTGACTTTTTCCCTGTGGGCTGTTAGGCTCGCGGGGGCTGAAAATGCTTCATTTTATTGCGTCATTCTTGGCGCGGACTTTTTTGGCGCAAAAATTCTATTTCCGTTTCCGGCGTCATACGTGTCGCTGGAAGTTGCGTCATTCTTTGACGTTATTTCGCGCCAAAAATGTCGGCGTTCCGGATGTGGCGTCATTTTTGGCGCCAAAAAGCATTTAGGCGCCAAATAATGTGGGCGTCTTATTTGGCGCGAAAAAATATGGGCGTCACTTTTGTCTCCACATTATTTAAGTCTCATTTTTTATTGCTTCTGGTTGCTAGAAGCTTGTTCTTTGGCATTCTTTCCCATTCCTGAAACTGTCATTTAAGGAATTTGATCAATTTTGCTTTATATGTTGTTTTTTCTCTTACATATTGCAAGATGTCTCACGTTGCATCTGAGCCAGAAGATACTACAGGAAAATCGCTGTCAAGTGCTGAATCTACCAAAGCTAAGTGTATCTGCTGTAAACTTTTGGTAGCTATTTCTCCAGCTGTTGTTTGTATTGATTGTCATGACAAACTTGTTAAAGCAGATAATATTTCCTTTAGTAAAGTACCATTGCCTGTTGCAGTTCCCTCAACATCTAAGGTGCAGAATGTTCCTGATAATATAAGAGATTTTGTTTCTGAATCCATAAAGAAGGCTATGTCTGTTATTTCTCCTTCTAGTAAACGTAAAAAATCTTTTAAAACTTCTCTCCCTACAGATGAATTTTTAAATGAACATCATCATTCTGATTCTGATGACTCCTCTGGTTCAGAGGATTCTGTCTCTGAGGTTGATGCTGATAAATCTTCATATTTATTTAAAATGGAATTTATTCGTTCTTTACTTAAAGAAGTTCTAATTGCTTTAGAAATAGAGGATTCTGGTCCTCTTGATACTAATTCTAAACGTTTAGATAAGGTATTTAAAGCTCCTGTGGTTATTCCAGAAGTTTTTCCTGTTCCTAATGCTATTTCTGCAGTAATTTCCAAAGAATGGGATAATTTGGGTAATTCATTTACTCCTTCTAAACGTTTTAAGCAATTATATCCTGTGCCGTCTGACAGATTAGAATTTTGGGACAAGATCCCTAAAGTTGATGGGGCTATTTCTACCCTTGCTAAACGTACTACTATTCCTACGTCAGATGGTACTTCGTTTAAGGATCCTCTAGATAGGAAAATTGAGTCCTTTCTAAGAAAAGCTTATCTGTGTTCAGGTAATCTTCTTAGACCTGCTATATCTTTGGCTGATGTTGCTGCAGCTTCAACTTTTTGGTTGGAAACTTTAGCGCAACAAGTAACACATCGTGATTCTCATGATATTATTATTCTTCTTCAGCATGCTAATAATTTTATCTGTGATGCCATTTTTGATATTATCAGAGTTGATGTCAGGTTTATGTCTCTAGCTATTTTAGCTAGAAGAGCTTTATGGCTTAAAACTTGGAATGCTGATATGGCTTCTAAATCAACTTTACTTTCCATTTCTTTCCAGGGTAACAAATTATTTGGTTCTCAGTTGGATTCCATTATTTCAACTGTTACTGGTGGGAAAGGAACTTTTTTACCACAGGATAAAAAATCTAAAGGTAAAAACAGGGCTAATAATCGTTTTCGTTCCTTTCGTTTCAACAAAGAACAAAAGCCTGATCCTTCATCCTCAGGAGCAGTTTCAGTTTGGAGACCATCTCCAGTCTGGAATAAATCCAAGCCAGCTAGAAAGGCAAAGCCTGCTTCTAAGTCCACATGAAGGTGCGGCCCTCATTCCAGCTCAGCTGGTAGGGGGCAGGTTACGTTTTTTCAAGGAAATTTGGATCAATTCTGTTCACAATCTTTGGATTCAGAGCATTGTTTCAGAAGGGTACAGAATTGGTTTCAAGTTGAGACCTCCTGCAAAGAGATTTTTTCTTTCCCGTGTCCCAGTAAATCCAGTAAAAGCTCAAGCATTTCTGAAATGTGTTTCAGATCTAGAGTTGACTGGAGTAATTATGCCAGTTCCAGTTCCGGAACAGGGGATGGGGTTTTATTCAAATCTCTTCATTGTACCAAAGAAGGAGAATTCTTTCAGACCAGTTCTGGATCTAAAAATATTGAATCGTTATGTAAGGATACCAACGTTCAAGATGGTAACTGTAAGGACTATCTTACCTTTTGTTCAGCAAGGGAATTATATGTCCACGATAGATTTACAGGATGCATATCTGCATATTCCGATTCATCCAGATCATTATCAGTTCCTGAGATTCTCGTTTCTGGACAAGCATTACCAATTTGTGGCTCTGCCGTTTGGCCTAGCTACAGCTCCAAGAATTTTTACAAAGGTTCTCGGTGCCCTGCTGTCTGTAATCAGAGAACAGGGTATTGTGGTATTTCCTTATTTGGACGATATCTTGGTACTTGCTCAGTCTTTACATTTAGCAGAATCTCATACGAATCGACTTGTGTTGTTTCTTCAAAATCATGGTTGGAGGATCAATTTACCAAAAAGTTCTTTGATTCCTCAGACAAGGGTAACCTTTCTGGGTTTCCAGATGGATTCAGTGTCCATGACTCTGTCTTTAACAGACAAGAGACGTCTAAAGTTGATTACAGCTTGTCGAAAC
This sequence comes from Bombina bombina, assembly GCF_027579735.1. Lineage (NCBI taxonomy): Eukaryota > Metazoa > Chordata > Amphibia > Anura > Bombinatoridae > Bombina > Bombina bombina. The sequence goes on from NC_069501.1 coordinate 413,770,605, forward strand.
CTTCAGTCACAATCATTCCCTTCGGTAGCCTTATGCATGGAAATTCTAGGTCTTATGACTGCTGCATCGGACGCGATCCCCTTTGCTCGTTTTCACATGCGACCTCTTCAGCTCTGTATGCTGAAGCAATGGTGCAAGGATTACACGAAGATATCTCAATTAATATCTTTAAAACCGATTGTTCGACACTCTCTAACATGGTGGACAGATCACCATCGTTTAATTCAGGGGGCTTCTTTTGTGCTTCCGACCTGGACTGTAATTTCAACAGATGCAAGTCTCACAGGTTGGGGAGCTGTGTGGGGATCTCTGACGGCACAAGGAGTTTGGGAATCTCAGGAGGTGAGATTACCGATCAATATTTTGGAACTCCGTGCAATTTTCAGAGCTCTTCAGTTTTGGCCTCTTCTGAAGAGAGAATCGTTCATTTGTTTTCAGACAGACAATGTCACAACTGTGGCATACATCAATCATCAAGGAGGGACTCACAGTCCTCTGGCTATGAAAGAAGTATCTCGAATTTTGGTTTGGGCGGAATCCAGCTCCTGTCTAATCTCTGCGGTTCATATCCCAGGTGTAGACAATTGGGAAGCGGATTATCTCAGTCGCCAAACGTTGCATCCGGGCGAATGGTCTCTTCACCCAGAGGTATTTCTTCAGATTGTTCAAATGTGGGAACTTCCAGAAATAGATCTGATGGCGTCCCATCTAAACAAGAAACTTCCCAGGTATCTGTCCAGATCCCGGGATCCTCAGGCGGAGGCAGTGGATGCATTATCACTTCCTTGGAAGTATCATCCTGCCTATATCTTTCCGCCTCTAGTTCTTCTTCCAAGAGTAATCTCCAAGATTCTGAAGGAATGCTTGTTTGTTCTGCTGGTAGCTCCGGCATGGCCTCACAGGTTTTGGTATGCGGATCTTGTCCGGATGGCCTCTTGCCAACCGTGGACTCTTCCGTTAAGACCAGACCTTCTGTCACAAGGCCCTTTTTTCCATCAGGATCTGAAATCCTTAAATTTAAAGGTATGGAGATTGAACGCTTGATTCTTGGTCAAAGAGGTTTCTCTGACTCCGTGATTAATACTATGTTACAGGCTCGTAAATCTGTATCTCGAGAGATATATTATAGAGTCTGGAAGACTTATATTTCTTGGTGTCTTTCTCATCATTTTTCTTGGCATTCTTTTAGAATACCGAGAATTTTACAGTTTCTTCAGGATGGTTTAGATAAGGATTTGTCCGCAAGTTCTTTGAAAGGACAAATCTCTGCTCTTTCTGTTCTTTTTCACAGAAAGATTGCTATTCTTCCTGATATTCATTGTTTTGTACAAGCTTTGGTTCGTATAAAACCTGTCATTAAGTCAATTTCTCCTCCTTGGAGTTTGAATTTGGTTCTGGGAGCTCTTCAAGCTCCTCCGTTTGAACCTATGCATTCATTGGACATTAAATTACTTTCTTGGAAAGTTTTGTTCCTTTTGGCCATCTCTTCTGCTAGAAGAGTTTCTGAATTATCTGCTCTTTCTTGTGAGTCTCCTTTTCTGATTTTTCATCAGGATAAGGCGGTGTTGCGAACTTCTTTTGAATTTTTACCTAAAGTTGTGAATTCCAACAACATTAGTAGAGAAATTGTGGTTCCTTCATTATGTCCTAATCCTAAGAATTCTAAGGAGAAATCGTTGCATTCTTTGGATGTTGTTAGAGCTTTGAAATATTATGTTGAAGCTACGAAATCTTTCCGTAAGACTTCTAGTCTATTTGTTATCTTTTCCGGTTCTAGGAAAGGCCAGAAAGCTTCTGCCATTTCTTTGGCATCTTGGTTGAAATCTTTAATTCATCTTGCCTATGTTGAGTCGGGTAAAATTCCGCCTCAGAGAATTACAGCTCATTCTACTAGGTCAGTATCTACTTCCTGGGCGTTTAGGAATGAAGCTTCGGTTGACCAGATCTGCAAAGCAGCAACTTGGTCCTCTTTGCATACTTTTACTAAATTCTACCATTTTGATGTATTTTCTTCTTCTGAAGCAGTTTTTGGTAGAAAAGTACTTCAGGCAGCGGTTTCAGTTTGAATCTTCTGCTTATGTTTTTCGTTAAACTTTATTTTGGGTGTGGATTATTTTCAGCAGGAATTGGCTGTCTTTATTTTATCCCTCCCTCTCTAGTGACTCTTGTGTGGAAAGATCCACATCTTGGGTAGTCATTATCCCATACGTCACTAGCTCATGGACTCTTGCTAATTACATGAAAGAAAACATAATTTATGTAAGAACTTACCTGATAAATTCATTTCTTTCATATTAGCAAGAGTCCATGAGGCCCGCCCTTTTTTTGTGGTGGTTATGATTTTGTATAAAGCACAATTATTCCAATTCCTTATTTTATATGCTTTCGCACTTTTTTATCACCCCACTTCTTGGCTATTCGTTAAACTGAATTGTGGGTGTGGTGAGGGGTGTATTTATAGGCATTTTGAGGTTTGGGAAACTTTGCCCCTCCTGGTAGGAATGTATATCCCATACGTCACTAGCTCATGGACTCTTGCTAATATGAAAGAAATGAATTTATCAGGTAAGTTCTTACATAAATTATGTTTTTCCTATATTGCAGGGCTGAAGCTGATTTTAAATTTAATTTATATACACATTAGCCTTCTTTGGAGTAAGGTGCTTTTCTTTTATACTATGTATATGTATGTATCTCAATGTTAAAGCTCTTTCAGACTTTATAACTTATTTCTGCAATTTGTTTTCGAATGTATTTTTTATGTGTTTTGTGACGCAAAACAGTTAACCGGAGCTCTGAGGATGTGGTAATCATTCTAGAGTAAATCGCAATTGCGCTCAAGCGAAAGCGTTTACTTTTAACCTGTAATATGAGCAGAAAACCCAACCTGCGCAAACACCTGCGATAAACCCCTTATTGCTCGAGCCACTTGTAATCTGGCCCATAATAGGTGCCAGGGAGACCACTGATAATTATAGTAATAGTTCATATTAACAAGCTAAGCTGGTTTTATTCTTACACAGTTCATAGGAAGTTAGACTTGTTTTTCTTCATCTGGTCAATCTACAAGATTAAAGGGACATTCCACCCAAAAGTGGAATACACGCAGGTGCATTTTCAGTTTTGAATAGAAGAATTTTTGTAATAAACATGTATTAGCAAAAAATATTCTAGTAAAAGCTATATGCATTTGCTCAGAGAGCCTAAGGTATAATCTGTTAAAGACTCAATTTGCATTGCTGAAATGATACTACACGCCTCACTGTCTCTCTGAGCAGCTGCAGTATTTAAAATTCTGGTGCACTGAGAATATCTAGACATGCTTCACATGTGAGTTCAGAGAAAAATGCCAAAAACATGTATACTGCAAATATGTTTCTATTCTAAGATGTAATTCATCTATGTGCATTTAAATTTTGAGTAGAATGTCCCTTTAATTCTCTAAACTAAAAGCAGCTGCACCTAGAATAATTGGGTGGTGAAAAGAATATTGTCTTTACGATCAGAATAATGCTACTGCATATGCCTCCTACAAAAAGCAGCAATATTCACTTTTAAAATAGAAACATCCCTGGAGTCAATAGTGTCAAAACTGAGCAAATGTAAATCTGTTTTGTATATGTATATTCTGCTTCATATCAGGTTAAAAAAAGAAAAAAAGAAATTTGCATTTAGTTTGCACAAGAGTATAACATTCATCAATGTGAGTAGATTCACAGCTCAGAACGTGCAAGTTCAAATTTCTTAAAGGGACGTAAAACCCCCACATTTTTCTTCCATGATTCAAATAGAGGAAACATTTTTAAACATTGTTCCAATTTACTTCTTATTTTCTTGGAATTATTTATTGAAAGAGCAGCACTTATGGGAGTTAGTTGAACACATTGGGTAAGCCAATGACATTACGCATATGTGTGCAACCACCAATCATTAGCTTGCTGCCTGTAGTGCGTTCCTTCTTCTGAGACTACCTATGTATGTTTTTCAACAAAGGCTATAAAAAAACAAAGCAAATTATATGAATAACAAAGTGCAGGGCAAATTCAGGGTCTCAAATGTGCATTTCAGTTTGTGTGACAAGTTTTCTTCAGGCCTCTGTTCTGATCACAGATAGGTTGACCGCATATATAGTCCTTTTTTATTTGTTGTTCTCCAAGCAGCCCGATGATTTTTTGTTATGCACATTAGGATAGCTCATTGTTATGAACAATGTGAAGGAAATACTAAGTCAACGTAACTTTTCAACGTGTGTAACAGTGAGAATAATGCTTGTCAAGGAAAAATATGAGTGTACTGGAAAGTGGTATATAAATGGACAGGAAGGCCATCTACTTAGATGTTATTTTAACTGTGTGTTCAACCTGTACACATTACCTATGTAGGGTGGTAATCCGTATGTATGTGGAAATGTGTTGCGAGGGAAGATTAGAGAAAGCGAGTAGAGGTGTGGGTTGTGTGCAGCGAGTGTTAATGCGTTAGTATGACAGTATATCAGATATCTTTGAACTCATGCATGTTTGTGTTTCCAAGTCTCAAGCATAAGTTTGTGTATGTCAAGTGTGCCTGCTTGTATATGATGGTATATTTCCAGTTGCAATAAGGTATATACCTGTTTTCTCCTACATTGGTGTATCCGGTCCATGGCTTCATCCTTACTTGTGGGATATTCTCAATCCCTACAGGAAGTGGCAAAGAGAGCACACAGCAGAGCTGTCCATATAGCTCCCCTCAGGCTCCGCCCCCCCCTGTCATTCTCTTTGCCGCTCTAACTAGTAGCATCTCCACGGGGGTGGTAAAGAGTATGTGGTGTTTAAAAATATCAACCAGGAAATAGTTGTTCCTTCTCTGTGTCCTAATCAAGTTTCTAACAAGGAACGTCTGTTACACAATCTTGATGTGGTTCGTGCTTTGAAGTTTTTAGTTGCTTTTAGATAAAACTTTAGACAAACATCGTCCTTGTTTGTCGTCTATTCTGGCAAGAGGAGAGGTCAAAAGGCGACTGCGACCTCTCTGTCTTTCTGGCTGAAAAGCATCATCCGGTTGGCTTATGAGACTGCTGGAAGGCAGCCTCCTGAACGAATTACAGCTCACTCTACTAGAGCTGTGGCTTCCACATGGGCTTTCAAGAATGAGGCTTCTGTTGAACAGATTTGTAAAGCAGCGACTTGGTCTTCACTGCATACGTTTGCCAAATTTTACAAATTCAATACTTTTGCTTCTTCGGAGGCTATTTTTGGGAGAAAGGTTTTGCAAGCAGTGGTGCCTTTAGGTTACCTGACTTGTTCCCTCCCTTCATCCGTGTCCTAAAGCTTTGGTATTGGTTCCCACAAGTAAGGATGAAGCCGTGGACCGGATACACCAATGTAGGAGAAAACAGAATTTATGTTTACCTGATAAATTTCTTTCTCCTACGGTGTATCCGGTCCACGGCCCGCCCTGGCATTTTGGTCAGGTTTAAATTTATTTTTTTGTAAACTACAGTCACCACTGCACCCTATGGTTCTCCTTTTTCTCCTAACCGTCGGTCGAATGACTGGGGGGGCGGAGCCTGAGGGGAACTATATGGACAGCTCTGCTGTGTGCTCTTTGCCACTTCCTGTAGGGATTGAGAATATCCCACAAGTAAGGATGAAGCCGTGGACCAGATACACCGTAGGAGAAAGAAATTTATCAGGTAAACATAAATTCTGTTTTTTTCCAATCTGCAATTGTAGGGACCAAGAGCGACTTCCAGTGGTTTGATATCTGAGTTTTGGCACTGTTGAGCATAAATCAAAGTGCTTTGTTTTCTAGTTTAGGGAGTGAGAGAAATTGAAGTAATTTGGGGTTGTTAGGTATTTGTTTTCCTATCACTTCTGCTATGCTATGAAGTACATCTGTCCAGAACGTGTCGAGTTTGGGGCAGTCCCACCAGATATGACTGGGAGTCCAAATTTCCTCACAGTCCCTCCAGCACCTGCTGTTTGCTGATTTGTACATTTTTTTTGTAGTCTGTTAGGTGTAAGATACCATCTTGTGAGGAATTTATAATTAGTTTCTTGAATTCTCGTGAATATGGATGCTCTTTTTGTTATTGAGTAGGCAGCAGTCTATTCTTGGTATGAGATATCTGCCCCGCAATTCTCCCTTCCGTTGTTTGGAGTATGTTAGCAATTTGTGAGGATCGTCTAGAAGTATCAATTTATATAGTAAGGCGTGTTTAGGGAGGGAATCAAGTACACAGCTTTTCAAAAGGTGTCAGGTGTCTCATAAGGTTTTGTCTGTGGGGGGGGTGTAGATAGTGGCTCAGCTGCATATGTGAGTACTAGTTCATAGATATATTAGGGAAGGCCTTGCAGATCTCAGTTAATACTTGGAGTTTGTTTCCATTGAAGAGTGTAAGTAGTATTCTATTTCTTATGTGATAGGCCCCTAAAGTTGTGTTTCTTTGATATACCAGGGCAATGATGGATTGTTACAGATGAGTATCATGGGGTTACAGGGGTAGAGATGTTGGTGGTTGTGTTCAACATTTTATCTCAGTTTTGGGGGGGGAAATCAACAGCGGGTGTTGTGTAGCTGCAGGTGGTCTGAGTTTGGGGGAAAGCCACACTGAAGTCCCTGCATTGCTCAGTCCCAAGATTTTTTTTTATCTAATTGAATCCAGGTTTTTTCAGGGTTATTTGTGCACCAATCAAGCAGTTTATGGAGTGTTATAGCTGTTTTATATAGTGTTATATTCGGTACGCTCAGACCTTCTCTATCCTTGGGGAGATACATTGTTTGTTTGGCAATTCTGGGTTTAATATCTTCCCATATGTACTGTTCTATCAGTGATTGGAATTTGCTCAAGTAGCTTAAGGGGACTGGTATGGTGGTGGTCTGTAAAAAATACAGCAATCTCAAGAGTATGTTCATTTTTACAACATTGATTCTGCCCAACCAGGAGATAGATTTACCCTTCCAGCTGGAAAGGTCTCTTACCAGGGTTTCTTCCATGGTTTCTTCTTCTTGAAATAGATAAATGCCTAGGTATTTCATTTTTGTTTTTTGTCGTTTTAATGGGCAATTGATAGTCAGCCGGGATAAGAGGTTGGGGTCATATGAAATATTCATTAATTCGGATTTTGATAGGTTGAGTTCGAAGTTGGAGACTACTCAGAATTTGCAAAATATGTCTAGGGGTTTTGGTAGGGAGGAATCCATGTTTGTATGGGTGAATAGAATATCATGCACGTACAAGGCTAGCTTGTATTCCTGTTTATTTATTTTGCATACCCATAATCTGTTGTGGATTGTTTGGCCAGTGCTTCAGTGAAGAGGGAAAAGAGGATTGGTGATAGTGGGCATCCCTGCCGTGTCCCATTCCGTATATTGAACTTATCTGACAGGAGACCATTCATCTTGATCTTTGCTGTGGGGGACTGATATAGAGAGAAGACCTGTCCTATGAATTTGTCACCAAATTTAATGTGTTGCTTCACTGCCTTTAGGAATTGCCAATGAACCCGATCAAAGGCTTTCTCTGCGTCTGTGGAAATGAGGGCCATGGGGGTTTTACTGGTTTGTGCAAGGGATATGACTTGCAATACTTTCATTGTATTATCACGTTCATCCCTTCCCGGCATGAATACCACCTGGTCTGGGTGTATGAGTTAAGGGGGTGTTTAAGATTATGCAGGTAGGTTTTCTAATACTTTATGCTCAGTCAAAAGTAGAAAAGATCTGGAGCGCAAAAAGAAAAGGGAACTGCAATAGTGTGAGATCCAACAACACTTTTTATTAGCACGCAATTAAAATCTACTCACAAAATTTCCAAATAAGTCAAGCACATAGCATCAAACATGAAGAGTATTCCGGTGCTTCTCTCACGGCTGTATCCTTGCAAGACTCGGCGTGTGACGTCACCACCCGATCTACTGCCGCGAGATTTCAAACACACCTCTCTACTTCGTCAACTGTCAAACAGTTCAGATTCAAGCATTCGGCGAATGCTTGAATCTGAACTGTTTGACAGTTGACGAAGTAGAGAGGTGTGTTTGAAATCTCGCGGCAGTAGATCGGGTGGTGACGTCACACGCCGAGTCTTGCAAGGATACAGCCGTGAGAGAAGCACCGGAATACTCTTCATGTTTGATGCTATGTGCTTGACTTATTTGGAAATTTTGTGAGTAGATTTTAATTGCGTGCTAATAAAAAGTGTTGTTGGATCTCACACTATTGCAGTTCCCTTTTCTTTTTGCGCTCCAGATCTTTTCTACTTTGGATTATTCTACCCGGCTGCCGGACAAACAGCCAACCCCCTGTGAGCAGCAGTTTGAAAGGTGACTGATACAAAGTGTGTAACGCTGGAGGACATTTGCTACACTTTATAACATCAAAGCTTATGGACATTACAGACATTTATATCAGTAAGAACATTGATCAATTGATTAGTTCATAAGTGTGTACTATTATTAAGATTACTGGAAATTTATTGATTCCTCCTTTTTAACTATTCATAATTTGGTTGAGACAAGCGCTTCTAGTTTCATATATCTATTGTACTTACTTTATGCTCAGTCCATCCGGACCTGGGCTCTTCCTAGTAGGCATGTCCCTGACAGCATTACTAATTTCTTCTGCCATGATAGGGGGCTCTAGATGAGCTGTCTCTGCTTCGTTTAAGGTTGGCAGGTTTAGATTTGAGAGGAAAAAGTCTATTATCCCCTGTGTGGCAGAGCCCCTTATATTGTACAGGGACACATAATATTGTCTAAATACTTCTGCTATTGATTTACTGTCTTTGTGTACGTTACCCTGTGAGTCTGATAGTGTGTAAATGGGAATTGAGTTGGCAGCGCTTTAGAGCTCTGTCCAGCAAGGAGCCTGCCTTATCCCTAAAGTCAAAGTATTTTTGTTTCATTATTAAAGATTTATGTTGGAATTCTTTTATTAGATAGTTTTTAAGGTTCTGTCTAGTCTGTGTCAGATTTTAGTATAGGGATAGAAGTTCTTTTTATCTTCGCTGTCCCCAATAGTTAATCTAGAGTCAGTGAGCGTGTGAGTGATCTGGAGTGTTCTGCCATTATTGAAAGGAAAGGGTGAGAGAGTGTGGGCAATTGGGGGTAAAGGAGATGTTAGGGGATTTATCAGGGTCCAGAGGGGGATAAAGAGATGATGAAATCAGTAAAGATTGAGGATAAGGACAGGCAAGTGTGGGCTTAAGAGTTTACCATTATGTATCGTGTGGAGTTTTGTAAACCAAAAAGTGTAACCAGATTTACATTATAATTATCTAAACTGTCAGAAAAAGGCTGCAAAAATGAGAAGAGGAAATAGAAAATTAGGGTAGTATCCCCACCCCAAACTTTTAGTTTACAATTATATATATGTTAACATACGAACTGTAGCCTGTTCAACCTGGGTATAGTCCCGATGAGAATAATGTTCGTTCTTCATTAAAGGGACAGTATACACCAATTTTCATATAACTGCATGTAATAGACACTACTATAAAGAATAAGATGCACAGATACTGATATAAAAATCCAGTATAAAACTGTTTAAAAACTTACTTAGAAGCTGTCAGTTTAGCTCTGTTTAAAAGGTTACTGGAACACCCACTGCAAGTGGCAAATAAGACACTCTCCCCTCCCCCTTCTTTTGCATATGAAAAGACCCTTTACACAAACAGGAGCAAGCTGGAGTAGGTATCTGTCGGTATTTCCTAAAACTTTGGGGCTTGGTTAGGAGTCTGAAAATCAGAGCAATGTTATTTAAAAATTAGCAGAACTATACATTTAAAAAAAAACAAAAAAAAAATGGGCTATATAAATAGATCATCTACAAAACATTTATGCAAAGAAAAAAATGAGTGTATAATGTCCCTTTAATGTTCATGTAGAGGAGGCTGTGGGGGAGAGCTGTGAGGTGGTAGTGTTTTGTGCAAGGCTGTCAGACGTGGTTGCATCTTCTACCAATTGTGTAAGTTGCAAAAGAAAAGGAGGTTGCGCCTCACAGAAAAAATATTTTACCCTGGTTAAATCACTGTGTTAGTGTTATTGTCATTCATGCTACATTCATTCCAACTTTAATACATCTCATTTCTATCAAACCGACACACATACTAAGTTAAAATCACTTAAAGGATCAGTCAACACAGTAGATTTGCATAATCAACAAATTCAAGATAACAAGACAATGCAATAGCACTTAGAGGCCTATTTATCAAAGGTTTGTCGGACCTGATCTGACAGTTCGGATCAGGTCCGACAGACATCGCTGAATGCGGAGAGCAATACACTCTCCATATTCAGCATTGCACCAGCAGCTCTTGTGAGCTGCTGGTGCAACGCCGCCCCCTGCAGACTCGCGGCCAATCAGCCGCCAGCAGAGGGGTGTCAATCAATCCGATCGTACTCAATCGGGTTGAATTGTGGCGATTTCTGTCCGCCTACTCAGAGCAGGCGGACAGGTTATGGAACAGCGGTCTTTGGACCGCTGCTTCATAACTGCTGTTTCTGGCGAGTCTTCAGACCCATTCGGAGCTTGATAAATGGGCCTCTTAGTCTGAACTTCAAAAGAGTAGTAGATTTTTTTTTTTCTGACAATTTTAAAAGTTATGTCTATTTCCACTCCCCCTGTACCATGTGACAGCCATCAGCCAATCACAAATGCATACACGTACCATGTGACAGCCATCAGCCAATCACAAACGCATACACGTTTATTCATGCACATGCTCAGTAGGAGCTGGTGACTCAAAAAGATTGAATATAAAAAGACTGTGCACATTTTGATAATGGAAGTAAATTGGAAAGTTGTTTAAAATTGCATGCTCTATCTGAATAATGAAAGTTTAATTTTGACTAGTCGAACTAGAAGGAATAATAGGGGAATATCCCTGAGGCTGAAAATAAAGCTATCTATGACCTGAGCGGCTAAACTCCTTCTATAGCGGGAGTTGTATTATTTTTACCTTGCCCTGTTATAAATATATTTTCTCCAACATAGGTGTGTCCGGTCCACGGCGTCATCCTTACTTGTGGGATATTCTCTTCCCCAACAGGAAATGGCAAAGAGCCCAGCAAAGCTGGTCACATGATCCCTCCTAGGCTCCGCCTACCCCAGTCATTCTCTTTGCCGTTGTACAGGCAACATCTCCACGGAGATGGCTTAGAGTTTTTTAGTGTTTAACTGTAGTTTTTCATTATTCAATCAAGAGTTTGTTATTTTCAAATAGTGCTGGTACGTACTATTTACTCAGAAACAGAAAAGAGATGAAGAATTCTGTTTGTATGAGGAAAATGATTTTAGCAACCGTAACTAAAATCCATGGCTGTTCCACACAGGACTGTTGAGAGCAATTAACTTCAGTTGGGGGAACAGAGTGCAGTCTCTTACTGCTTGAGGTATGACACATTCTAACAAGACGATGTAATGCTGGAAGCTGTCATTTTCCCTATGGGATCCGGTAAGCCATGTTTATTACGATTGTAAATAAGGGCTTCACAAGGGCTTATTTAAACTGTAGACTTTTTCTGGGCTAAATCGATTGATTATTAACACATATTTAGCCTTGAGGAATCATTTTATCTGGGTATTTTGATATAATAATATCGGCAGGCACTGTTTTAGACACCTTATTCTTTAGGGGCTTTCCCAAAGCATAGGCAGAGTCTCATTTTCGCGCCGGTGTTGCGCACTTGTTTTTGAGAGGCATGGCATGCAGTCGCATGTGAGAGGAGCTCTGATACTTATAAAAGACTTCTGAAGGCGTCATTTGGTATCGTATTCCCCTTTGGGTTTGGTTGGGTCTCAGCAAAGCAGATACCAGGGACTGTAAAGGGGTTAAAGCTTAAAACGGCTCCGGTTCCGTTATTTTAAGGGTTAAAGCTTCCAAAATTGGTGTGCAATATTTTCAAAGCTTTAAGACGCTGTGGTGAAAATTTGGTGAATTTTGAACAATTCCTTCATGTTTTTTCGCAATTGCAGTAATAAAGTGTGTTCAGTTTAAAATTTAAAGTGACAGTAACGGTTTTATTTTAAAACGTTTTTTGTACTTTCTGATCAAGTTTATGCCTCTTTAACATGTCTGAGCTACCAGATAGACTGTGTTCTGAATGTGGGGAAGCCAGAATTCCTATTCATTTAAATAAATGTGATTTATGTGATAATGACAATGATGCCCAAGATGATTCCTCAAGTGAGGGGAGTAAGCATGGTACTGCATCATTCCCTCCTTCGTCTACACGAGTCTTGCCCACTCAGGAGGCCCCTAGTACATCTAGCGCGCCAATACTCCTTACTATGCAACAATTAACGGCTGTAATGGATAATTCTGTCAAAAACATTTTAGCCAAAATGAACCCTTGTCAGCGTAAGCGTGGCTGCTCTGTTTTAGTTACTGAAGAGCATGACGACGCTGATATTAATATCTCTGAAGGGCCCCTAACCCAATCTGAGGGGGCCAGGGAGGTTTTGTCTGAGGGAGAAATTACTGATTTAGGGAACATTTCTCAGCAGGCTGAATCTGATGTGATTACATTTAAATTTAAATTGGAACATCTCCGCATTTTGCTTAAGGAGGTATTATCCACTCTGGATGATTGTGAAAATTTAGTCATCCCAGAGAAACTATGTAAAATGGACAAGTTCTTAGAGGTGCCGGGGCTCCCAGAAGCTTTTCCTATACCCAAGCGGGTGGCGGACATTGTTAATAAAGAATGGGAAAGGCCCGGTATTCCTTTCGTCCCTCCCCCCATATTTAAAAAATTGTTTCCTATGGTCGACCCTAGAAAGGACTTATGGCAGTCAGTCCCCAAGGTCGAGGGAGCGGTTTCTACTTTAAACAAACGCACCACTATTCCCATAGAGGATAGTTGTGCTTTCAAAGATCCTATGGATAAAAAATTAGAAGGTTTGCTTAAAAAGATGTTTGTTCAGCAGGGTTACCTTCTACAACCCATTTCATGCATTGTCCCTGTCACTACTGCCGCATATTTCTGGTTTGATGAACTGCTTAAGGTGCTCGATAGTGACTCTCCTCCTTATGAGGAGATTATGGACAGAATCAATGCTCTCAAATTGGCTAATTCTTTCACTCTAGACGCCTCTTTGCAATTGGCTAAGTTAGCGGCTAAGAACTCTGGGTTTGCTATTGTGGCGCGCAGAGCGCTTTGGTTGAAATCTTGGTCGGCTGATGCGTCTTCCAAGAACAAGCTACTAAACATTCCTTTCAAGGGGAAAACGTTGTTTGGTCCTGACTTGAAAGAGATTATCTCTGATATCACTGGGGGTAAGGGCCACGCCCTTCCTCAGGATCGGCCTTTCAAGGCAAAAAATAGACCTAATTTTCGTCCCTTTCGTAAAAACGGACCAGCCCAAGGTGCTACGTCCTCTAAGCAAGAGGGTAATTCTTCTCAGGCCAAGCCAGCTTGGAGACCAATGCAAGGCTGGAACAAGGGAAAGCAGGCCAAGAAACCTGCCACTGCTACCAAGACAGCATGAAATATTGGCCCCCGATCCGGGACCGGATCTGGTGGGGGGCAGACTCTCTCTCTTCGCTCAGGCTTGGGCAAGAGATGTTCTGGATCCTTGGGCGCTAGAAATAGTCTCCCAGGGTTATCTTCTGGAATTCAAGGGACTTCCCCCAAGGGGGAGGTTCCACAGGTCGCAGTTGTCTTCAGACCACATAAAAAGACAGGCGTTCTTACATTGTGTAGAAGACCTGTTAAAAATGGGAGTGATTCATCCTGTTCCATTAAGAGAACAAGGGATGGGGTTCTACTCCAATCTGTTCATAGTTCCCAAAAAAGAGGGAACGTTCAGACCAATCCTAGATCTCAAGATCTTAAACAAATTTCTCAAGGTCCCATCGTTCAAGATGGAAACCATTCGAACTATCCTTCCTTCCATCCAGGAAGGTCAATTCATGACCACGGTGGATTTAAAGGATGCGTATCTACATATTCCTATCCACAAGGAACATCATCGGTTCCTAAGGTTTGCATTCCTGGACAAACATTACCAGTTCGTGGCGCTTCCTTTCGGATTAGCCACTGCTCCAAGGATTTTCACAAAGGTACTAGGGTCCCTTCTAGCGGTGCTAAGACCAAGGGGCATTGCAGTAGTACCTTACCTGGACGACATTCTGATTCAAGCGTCGTCCCTTCCTCAAGCAAAGGCTCACACGGACATTGTCCTGGCCTTTCTCAGATCTCACGGCTGGAAAGTGAACGTGGAAAAGAGTTCTCTATCCCCGTCAACAAGGGTTCCCTTCTTGGGAACAATTATAGACTCCTTAGAAATGAGGATCTTTCTAACAGAGGCCAGAAAAACAAAGCTTCTGGACTCTTGTCGGATACTTCATTCCGTTCCTCTTCCTTCCATAGCTCAGTGCATGGAAGTGATCGGGTTGATGGTGGCGGCGATGGACATAGTTCCTTTTGCGCGCATTCATCTAAGACCATTACAACTGTGCATGCTCAGTCAGTGGAATGGGGACTATACAGACTTGTCTCCGAAGATACAAGTAAATCAGAGGACCAGAGACTCACTCCGTTGGTGGCTGTCCCTGGACAATCTGTCTCAAGGGATGATGTTCCACAGACCAGAGTGGGTCATTGTCACGACCGACGCCAGTCTGATAGGCTGGGGCGCGGTCTGGGGATCCCTGAAAGCTCAGGGTCTTTGGTCTCGGGAAGAATCTCTTCTACCGATAAATATTCTGGAACTGAGAGCGATATTCAATGCGCTCCAGGCCTGGCCCCAGCTTGCGAGGACCAGGTTCATTCGGTTTCAATCAGACAACATGACGACTGTTGCGTACATCAACCATCAGGGGGGAACAAGGAGTTCCCTAGCGATGGAAGAAGTAACCAAAATTATTCTTTGGGCGGAGTCTCACTCCTGCCACCTGTCTGCTATCCACATCCCAGGAGTGGAAAATTGGGAAGCGGATTTTCTGAGTCGTCAGACATTGCATCCGGGGGAGTGGGAACTCCATCCGGAAATCTTTGCCCAAGTCACTCACCTGTGGGGCATTCCAGACATGGATCTGATGGCCTCTCGTCAGAACTTCAAAGTTCCTTGCTACGGGGCCAGATCCAGGGATCCCAAGGCGGCTCTAGTGGATGCACTAGTAGCACCTTGGACCTTCAAACTAGCTTATGTGTTCCCGCCATTTCCTCTCATCCCCAGGCTGATAGCCAGGATCAAGCAGGAGAGGGCGTCGGTGATTTTGATAGCTCCTGCGTGGCCACGCAGGACTTGGTATGCAGATCTGGTGAATATGTCATCGGCTCCACCTTGGAAGCTACCTTTGAGACGAGACCTTCTTGTTCAGGGTCCGTTCGAACATCCGAATCTGGTTTCACTCCAGCTGACTGCGTGGAGATTGAACGCTTGATTTTATCGAAGCGAGGGTTCTCAGATTCTGTGATCGATACTCTTGTTCAGGCCAGAAAGCCTGTGACTAGAAAGATTTACCACAAAATTTGGAAAAAATATATCTGTTGGTGTGAATCTAAAGGATTCCCTTGGGACAAGGTTAAGATTCCTAGGATTCTATCCTTCCTTCAAGAAGGATTGGAAAAAGGATTATCGGCAAGTTCCCTGAAGGGACAGATTTCTGCCTTGTCGGTATTACTTCACAAAAAGCTGGCAGCTGTGCCAGATGTTCAAGCCTTTGTTCAGGCTCTGGTTAGAATCAAGCCTGTTTACAAACCTTTGACTCCTCCTTGGAGTCTCAATTTAGTTCTTTCAGTTCTTCAGGGGGTTCCATTTGAACCCTTACATTCCGTTGATATTAAGTTATTATCTTGGAAAGTTTTGTTTTTAGTTGCGATTTCTTCTGCTAGAAGAGTCTCAGAATTATCTGCTCTGCAGTGTTCTCCTCCTTATCTGGTGTTCCATGCAGATAAGGTGGTTTTACGTACTAAACCTGGTTTTCTTCCAAAAGTTGTTTCTAACAAAAACATTAACCAGGAGATTATCGTACCTTCTCTGTGTCCAAAACCAGTTTCAAAGAAGGAACGTTTGTTGCACAATTTGGATGTTGTTCGCGCTCTAAAATTCTATTTAGATGCTACAAAGGATTTTAGACAAACATCTTCCTTGTTTGTTGTTTATTCAGGTAAAAGGAGAGGTCAAAAAGCAACTTCTACCTCTCTCTCTTTTTGGATTAAAAGCATCATCAGATTGGCTTACGAGACTGCCGGACGGCAGCCTCCCGAAAGAATCACAGCTCATTCCACTAGGGCTGTGGCTTCCACATGGGCCTTCAAGAACGAGGCTTCTGTTGATCAGATATGTAGGGCAGCGACTTGGTCTTCACTGCACACTTTTACCAAATTTTACAAGTTTGATACTTTTGCTTCTTCTGAGGCTATTTTTGGGAGAAAGGTTTTGCAAGCCGTGGTGCCTTCCATTTAGGTGACCTGATTTGCTCCCTCCCTTCATCCGTGTCCTAAAGCTTTGGTATTGGTTCCCACAAGTAAGGATGACGCCGTGGACCGGACACACCTATGTTGGAGAAAACAGAATTTATGTTTACCTGATAAATTTCTTTCTCCAACGGTGTGTCCGGTCCACGGCCCGCCCTGGTTTTTTTAATCAGGTCTGATATTTTATTTTCTTTAACTACAGTCACCACGGTACCATATGGTTTCTCCTATGCAAATATTCCTCCTTAACGTCGGTCGAATGACTGGGGTAGGCGGAGCCTAGGAGGGATCATGTGACCAGCTTTGCTGGGCTCTTTGCCATTTCCTGTTGGGGAAGAGAATATCCCACAAGTAAGGATGACGCCGTGGACCGGACACACCGTTGGAGAAAGAAATTTATCAGGTAAACATAAATTCTGTTTTCTGGCAATTAACCAAACAAAATATTTTAGGGTAAGTAAATGCCACTAAGTGCAGAAGGTATGCGCTACTATCAACTAGATAAAGTGATAGCCTCTAATCCAAAATATCATTTTTAACTTATCAACAAGCTCATTAAAAATTGAGAGACACCGCTCTCCACAAAGACCCCTGACACACGTTTCACATAACGCTTCTTCAGAGGA
Source organism: Bombina bombina (assembly GCF_027579735.1). Classification (NCBI taxonomy): domain Eukaryota; kingdom Metazoa; phylum Chordata; class Amphibia; order Anura; family Bombinatoridae; genus Bombina; species Bombina bombina. The sequence continues at coordinate 413,787,637 of NC_069501.1, forward strand.
GGTGCGCAACGGTTTAAAATCCTTTTATTCAAAGGTCTGCAAATCCTGTTTTGTGATTAGCGGTTTTTTTTGGTAGGCTGTCAGATTATTAAAAATGTATGCTTCTTCTGTGTGTTGTGTTGCTGGTCCATTTTGCTTATCTCTAAGATCGGGTATGTTAATCCTTTGGGCTGCACAAAAACGTGGCAATTCTCACTGGAAAGCCCCATCTGTAAGCTATCTTTTTCTCACAGAGGACAGATGAAATGAAGTAGAGATCAATCCTTTTTTGCAGTGTGGCAGGGCTTAGATCATTAAATATTTGTATGCGGTTGCCCGCATGCGAGATGTTTTGTTTCTGTCGGTCATGTCGTAGAATCCCTTCTTTATCCTTGAAATTGAGGAATTTGACCAGGACATCCCGTGGTGGTGCTTTTGGCAGTGGTTTGGCTCTTAAAGCTCTCTGGACTCTCTCTAGGCAAACATCAGGTGCACAGTTTGTGCCTTTAACAGTCCTGAATCAGTCCTGAACGCAGCCCTCTAGTGCTGCCGGTTGAATGAATTCCGGTATGCCACGTATACACAGGTTATTTCTTCTGCCCCTGTTGTCAAGATCTTCTACTTTTTCCAATAAGTGATCTATTGTTTATGTTGGATATCTTTGTAAGTAACATTATGATTTTCTTCTAAGGTGGAGACGCTTTTTGTGACTTTTGTAATATCTCTTTTCAATTCTCCATACCAATTCTTGACTTCAGCCATCATTTCCCTGATATCATCTTTTGTGCATAAGGATTGTAGGTCCTCTTTGGTTACTCCTTGTGTAGGTGTTGTAGAACGTGAGCACTGTGAGGTTTCTGTCACCTGTGCTGGCGTGGGGAATGCCATATTGGGTGGCGCAGTTGCAGGGGGTAGGTTGAGCAAGATAATGGTGCATGAGCCTTGGGTTTGTGTGGCCCTCAGGTTTGTGAGACATGTGGCCTGGCATGGTAAATATGGTATACACTTTTAAATTGTTGCTCAGGATTCAACAATAAGTCAATCCTCTAAGTAAGTTGTATACCTTATCTCAATTCATTTAATAGCTCTGAGGTATGGAACAAGAAGGTGAGTTGAAGTGCTTCTCATCACTGTTTTAGGGACTTAAAGGTGTATGTGGAAATAAAGGTGGCCTTGACCTGACTATTTCCCCCTCTGCTCCTTTTTGCAATGCAGATGCCTTCAATCTGTTGCTGTGGCATGTAACTAGGGTTACCTAGAGGGTATTATGAAGGGCTTCACTGATCCCAGGCAGTGTAGAGGGTGCAATGCTTGATTGGTTTACCTCCATTGTCGCAAGAGATCTGAGTTGCAGCCGGGTTGAGTTAGGGGTATGTAGGAGCCCCTCAGGGCCGCCTATGTTGTGTGGCGTATGTGGAAGAGCCTGTATAGGAGCCGCGTGGTGTCCGATCTCACACCGCAACCACTTCACATCGGTCAATGTCGCTGGTCTCTTGGTGAATGTCTGGGTTACCTCTTCCCCTCGCGGATACGGCTGGGAAGTGCCTGATGCTAAGGCCCCTGTCGGAGGGTTACTCTATCCCTTATGCTCGCCTACTTCTTCAGGCTGGATGTCTCTAGTATGGGTGGTTGCGCAGTTGAATCCCAATAGAGAGGTGGTAAGCTCCTTCTGTAATGCACCGACTCCTTTCAATGCCTGTTAGATGCGAGAGTAAGTGGCATCTATAATCATAAAGGTACACTGAACCCAAATTTTTTTTCTATCGTGATTCAGATAGAGCATGCAATTTTAAGCAACTTTCTAATTTACTCCTATTATCAAATTCTTTTCATTCTCTTGGTATCTTTATTTGAAATGTAAGAATGTAAGTTTAGATGTCGGCCCATTTTTGGTGAACACACTGTGTTGTTCTTGCTGATTGGTGGGTAAATTCATCTACCAATAAACCAGTGCTTTCCATGGTACTAAACCAAAAAATAGCTTAGATGCCTTCTTTTTCAAATAAAGAAAGCAAGAGAACGAAGAAAAATTAATAATAGGAGTAAATTAGAAAGTTGTTTAAAATTGCATGCTCTATCTATCTGAATCACGAAAGAAAAAAATTTGGGTTCAGTGTCCCTTTAAGGCTATTTTTATAAGGTTTGGGTGTGTGGGCCTAGGAGCTCTGTTCTCAATCAGCTTTTTCCCTGCACGACTAAGCTCTGTGTGAGTGTGTGTGAGCATTGGTGTTTGCATGTACATGGTTTTAATATTCTTTCATAAGCATGTTATTATTATTATTTTTTTACTTTATCCGACACAGACATACCCTGCATGTCCTTAAGAGTTTTCAGCTCTGTGATAGCGTGTCTCTTGCAGCAAAACACGCTTTTTCTACATGCCTTTCTTCCACAAGCATTCAGAAATAGCACTGTCTCACCTCTGTCATTGAGAGCCCCACTATTTAAAATCTTAGAGTGAAAATGACAGCTGACGTACAGGGTACATCAGCTGTCGTTAAGGGGTTAATGTTGTTTTAGAGTTCTCATAGCAACCTAAGTGTGGCAGCTTTCAGTGTTGTGAAACCTAATTTGTTTCCAAGGAACCATTCTGAATATATGTATGCATTTGTATATACATTAATAAACATTTACTGCACTGCTAACCAGAGCAGTTCTGACTTCAAGGGGCAGTAATGTAAGTTTAGAAGCAGATAGACTTGGAACTATGTGTGTTTGCAACTATGTTGCAGTTCAGAAGGTATAGACAGACTTACCCTCCTCTTCTCCTCTGGAAGATCTGTAAATTACACTCCCTTCCAAACCTTAAAGGGACACTAAACCCAAATTTTGTCTTTCATGATTCAGATAGAGCATGCAATTTTAAGCAACTTTCTAATTTACTCCTATTATCAAGTATTTATCGTTCTCTTGCTATCTTTATTTAAAAAGCAGGAATGTGATGCATAGGAGCTGGCCCATTTTTGGTTGAGAACCTGGGTTATGCTTGCTTATTGGTGGGTAAATGTAATCCTCCAATAAGCAAGCGCTATCCATGGTGCTGAACCTAAAATGGGCTGGCTGCTAAGATTTACATTCCTGCTGTTAAAATAAAGATACCAAGAGAACAAAGAAAAATTGATAATAGGAGTAAACTAGAAAGTTGATTAAAACTTCATGCTCTATCAGAATCATGAAAGAAACAATTTGGGTTCAGTGTCCCTTTAAGGTTGGCGGCGCATTTACGGCTTTCATTGCTATTATATTTTATCATGGCTCAGACAGGGTTACTCCAGCATGTGGTCTTTAAGATTTGTCTTCCCCCAGAACCATTAACCAGCTAAACCAGTTAAAACGGCCTGATAATGTCTGGGACCCCCTAAGAGTGGAGTAACTAATACACTCTAGCAGCAGGAGATCACAGCATTTGTTGATGTCAGAGATGTTGGGAAGTGAGAGCCAGGCTGCTGGCAAGAGGCAGATACTGCAGTTGGGTCCTGGATAGGCTGACCATATTGCCGCTTTAAAAAGGGACACATATGAAAAATACATATGTCAGGGCTGTTTTCAGGGCTGTTTAAAGAAATGGTTTTGTATAAGAACCCTCACATATGTATTTTTCATATGTGTTCCTTCTTAAAGCGGCAATATGGTCAGCCTAGTCCTGGAGGGCCTCTCACCAAGAACTCCGGAGCGTGCTCCAAGCAGCCTCAAGTAGGGCCAATGTCCTCTGGCTGTTCTGAGTAGTTAGGGGCTTACTTGCCACCATGCTAAGTTAAAAGTTTAGTTGGTTATAAAATGTTGTAATGTGTTTTTTTCTTATGGTTGGTGTTAGGGTATGTTATTTACTCTGGGAGTGATGACACTAGGCCTATAGTCCTTTAAGTCAAAATTATTCAGATAGAGCTTGCAAGTTTAAATCAACTTTCCAATTTACTTCTATTATCAAATTTGCTTCTTTCTTTTGGTATTCTTTGTTAAAAAGCACACCTAGGAAGGCCGAGGAGCAGACATGGACTACTGAGAGCTAGCTGCTAATTGGTGGTTGCACATATGTCTCTTGTCATTGACTCACCACATATGTTCAGCTAGCTCCCAGTAATGCATTTTCTGAGTTGTATACCCATTTCCATTATTTTTTTTTTTAGGTGGAGTCCCTCAAACTTACTATTTAAATACAGTATAATTTGTTAATCAACAAGTGTAGAACTAAAAATATAATGTGATGGCACTAACACTGAATTTTAAATGATCAATAGATTTGTCCAGAGACATTTCAAAATTTATTTCAATTTGCCAGTCCCCTGTATCATGTGACAGCCATCAGCCAATCACAGAATCATAAATGTATACACTGTGATTTATTGCACATGCTTAGTAGTAGCTGGTGCCTGAGAAAGTATGAATATAAAAGGGCTGTGCACAATTTGATATTGGAATTAAATTTAAAGTCTATTAAAATGGCATGTTCTATCTGAACCATGAAAGTTTGATATTGACTTTAGTGTACCTTTAAGAATACCAGGTGGAATCGAGCCTTGTATTTTATAACTATTATCAACAACAAAAAACTTTCATGCCTGTAAGATATCAGGTGGGTGTTAGGCTTAAAGATTCATCATTGACTTCTATCAGTAAACTATAGCAGAGCTACAGGATCAATTTAGAGGGCGCAGTATGACTTTTGATTGGCTATAACCCTTACTAACGCTATCCTGAAACAAAGGCTTATGGCAGCCATGGTGGGCATGTAAGATAGTAATGACTAGGTGTCCAGTATTCAACTGCACAGTGCAGTATTTTAGCTTGCTGTCCAGTACAATTTTCACACTTAAATGTCAAGTTTTTTTTAAAGCTTATAAGCGTTAAAGGGACATTGTACACTAGATTTCCTTCTTAATGAGTCCACAGCATCATTCCTTACTGTTGGGAAATACTGAACCTGGCCACCAGGAGGAGGCAAAGACACCCCAGCCAAAGGCTTAAATATTCCCCCTACTTCCCTCATATCCCAGTCATTCTTTGCCTTTTGTCACAGGAGGTTGGCAGAGAAGTGTCAGAAGATTCGGAGTAGTTCCTTAAGAAGGGTATCTACCCTTCGAATTCGGACTGGTGTTTAAAGTAGTCTTGTCAGCCTCTCAGTGTGAGCTTTGATGAAAGTTAGAGTCTGGAGATGCAGGGAGAGTCTTTCTGTGAACCCATCCAGACTCGTATTAACAGCTCCTAAGCAATCAGTGTTGACGAGTTTCACTGCCTGCTTCCATCACTCAAGTCCATGTCAGGAGCGATGCTACAGGACTGTCACACTTGAGAGGCTGTGTTTCTGTTCCACGGCATAGATTCCGGTAAGATTGTTTCATTTTTTACACATATGATAACGCCAGAAGACAGGGTCACAGTGTGGCTCCTTTTATCTGTATGAAATCAAGGGTTAATATCTCTTGAGGGGGATTATTGAACAGTGGGGAACTAATCACATAAGTTTATTTGATTATGCTGCAACATGTGTGAGATGTTTTCTTCTTAAATGGAAAGAGTCCACATTACTTTTGGGAAATAAGAACCTGGCCACCAGGAGGAGGCAAAGACACCCCAGCCAAAGACTTAAATACTCCTCACACTCCCCTCATCCCCCAGTCATTCTTTGCCTTTCATCCCAGGAGGTTGGCAGAGATGTGTCAGAATTTTTAATTTTTGTTTTTTTGTCTCTTATGGAGGTTAGTACTCTTCAGCATGGGACAGGAGTTTTAAGTAGTCGTCAGTCTCTCAGTGAGGGCTTGGATGAAAGTTAGAGTCTGGAGATGCAGGGAGAGTCTCTCTGCTAAACAATCCTGACTCATATTAACAGCGCCTCAAGGAATCGATGTTGTCTAACTTCGCTCCGCTGCCTGCTTTCTTCTCTCAAGTCCATGGCGGAGGCAATGCTACTATTCGTCACACTTGAAAGGCCGTGTTTCTGTTCCACGGTGTTGATTCCGGTAAGATTGTTTCATTTTACTTTATTGTCATTGTACTGTAATATGAATGTTTTCCCGAGAGGTTACACACCTTTGCGGGAACTATATAACATAAGGGTCTCAGTGAGTCTCTGTTAGTATCTTGGAATCAAGGGTTAATATCTCCTGAGGGGGGTTATTGAACAGGGGGGTTTATAATCATGTTTGTTATGTGATTCAACCTGCTTATGTGTGATGTTTATGGGCTCGTGGTTGGAACTTTGAGGCCTTTGGAAGTGACGCAGCCTTTTGGTTGGGCGCGCTTTTTTTGGACTGTTCAGTTCACCTTGTGTTCGGGCGTGGTTCCGTTCTGTTCCCCATTTCCGCATTCCTGACCGTGTGGTGAAGGAGATCTTCTAGTCCGCAGGGGTCTGGTCATAGGAGGTGGTGAGTGCCCCAGCCATTGTGGGTGTCGGGTGCCGTTTTTGTTTTCATACTTTAGTCCATCTTGATATTTCCTCTATCCAGTTATGGAGGATTCTGATGCTGAGACTGTGCTAATTTCAGATTCAGTTACAGAGGATTGATACCTAGACTATTTTGATTTCAGATTCAGATTTGTGTCTGGTGACGAATCCCGATTGGCCTCGTTGACATATGTTGAGCAGTTTTGTTCCGTATGCCATTTTAGAGCGCCTTGTTCCTCGGGCCCGGGGAATCAAGGGACTGCTGAGCCATCCGCCTCTGGGGGTCCTGTCCTCCGAGAGGTGAATTCCCTACCAATTCATACTTCTACACATGCAGGTAACCCAGTTTCTGATTCCTCCATGCAGGGTCGCGTGTTCCCCCCAGAGGTTGCAGCACGTTTTCGCTACCACATAATTTTGGCAATTGTTTGTCTGCAGAGTCCAGACGTTTCTTTGAGAATGTGCTTGTGCCCTATTGTCGCGGGCCTTCCGCCTTTCGGGAGGGCCTCTACAGTTCCCCGCGGGTGTAACTGTCCCTGAGTATTGTGCCTTAAGTTACAGGATTGCGCGCCTTCGCGTATTGCTCAGACATGTTTTTCAGTTATTGAATGACCCTATCGTTACCAGATATGGGGATTTTCAGTCTGCTAACTCGAATGGTGCACCTCATTAGACATGTGGGGATGAAGTAATCTCCTGATTGTCATTTGTTTGAGATCTTTTCCAGTTTTGTGAGATAGGGCTCCGTTTGGCTGGTCCTGCGGGTAGGCCTGTGTCTTTTTGGGCGTTAACCTCCGGGTTGCCTTATATTTTATTTGTATCCGATGGGATGTCTTTTATTTGTTTTTGTTTCCTTCAGGAACCTTCTGGGATTGATACTCTTTATTACTTCTTCGGAAGTTGTTTTGGACATGTTAGTCCTATGTTAAAAATGTCTGTTTTCTGTTTTTTCCCCTATGAGGGAGAATTTATGCAGCTTGCCGGTTAGGCCCCTAGGTGTAGGCTGGTCCTGTCGGGTTTGTTCGCTCTTGCAGCTGTTCAGACCCGTGGCGCTGTTCTGCTCGACTAGTTCGGTAGAAGCGCTGAGTGCTCAGGTTATCATTGTTTTTCATGTTCAACTAAGCATTTGAGAGGACCTGTGGGTTTGTGAGGCGGGAAGGATTGTTTCAGTCCTTATTGCCTTCAGTCATAGATGGCTGGGCAAGGGAGCTTTTCCGCTGCGTCATTCTGACATCTGATTTCATCAGAACTTACAGTTTTCCTCCCTCTTGTGGTGGAGGATTGGAGGGCTTCACGCCCCTTACCGCAGTTGAGCGGTTTGGCCATCATTTTTAGGCCTCTGGAATTGTCCTTTTATGCTTGATCCAACAGCTTGTACAGGATAGCTGTCTAGCATGCGGAAGGTTTGCAGTTTGAAACCAGTTGCAGCTCTTGACACCTTGCAGGTGTACGTGTAAGCTTTTTATAGTGTATCTAGATACAGCTCTTACTCTTTGACGTGTACTGACTGTCTGAGTTATAAGAGACCTTTGGATCTTCTTCCATTGTTTCCAGGTGAGTTGGATCTCCTTTTAGGGATCTGTGTTTCTGGGTGATGGTTGTTCCCTGCGGGGACTTTGTTTAGCTTGGGGTTTTCTGGAGCTGGGTAGGCTTAGTGTCTTTCTCTTCCTTGTGTCCTCTGCTTGTGCGGAGGTGATAGGGAGACTAGTCCTGCTTATAGGATTTTTTTTGACCTTGAGGTATCCCTTGGTTGTCCTGATGCTCTGAGAAGTATCTTCATACGACTTTTATCCTTGCTCCTTGGAGCGTTAGACTTTAGCTAGGGGTGGTTCCTTCCTTTGGTCGGGGCTTTCGAGTTCTTATCACTATCTGGATTCTCTGGATATGCATCCGTAATCCCTTGTGTCTGGCTTTTTGGCCAGCTGGGGTGTTTAGTTCTAGGGTAAGGTTTGCCTGAACTATTAGGTGCCCAGACCTGTTTTTCTCCCCAAGACTTCCGGTTGCTGAAGCTTCACTTGGCCTTTTTCCTGACCCAGTCTTGGGTGGTTTTGGAATCTTGGATCTCAGGGCTGGTCGTGGTGTTCCACGGTAGTGGAAACTTGGTGTATGTCCTTGGTCCATCTACCTAACCTGGTCATGGTTGACCAGGTTTTCTGAGTATTTTTTACTCTTTGCCACCATCACCTGGTGGTTAGCGGTGTGGCTTGCACCTCAAGGGTTGTATTCCCCTGGTCAGCTTGCCAGTGTTCCCATGGATTTCTTGCTCTGAAGGTGAATAGGTTGGCTGTAGGGGGGTCCTTTTCTAAGACATCTGTGTTGGGAATTTCTCTTCCCATTAGCCAGTGATTTCGGGCCTTGATTACAGTTGTTGCCCTTCCGGCATCATCCCTTTCCTTAGGGATATTCTCCTCCCTATGGAGATAGAGTCCTTGCTTGGGACTTCTCCTGGATGGGAGGCGGAAAGGTGGGATGGGCTCCCCCTGGGGTCTTGCTGGCTCCAAGTCAGACTTATTGGGCCTCTATTTTGATAGATCCTTGGGTCTATGGCCTTGCTGTCGGGTTGTACTTGTACTCTTTGGGGATGGCTGTGCTATCCTTACGCTTGTTCCTGTACCTGTTTCGGGATTTTTTTGTTCCACTGTCTTGGATTCCTGAGGCTGGGTTGGTCCAGCTGGGTGTGGGTCTGCAAGTCAGGATGACCGAGCGGTCTAGGGCACTGCGTTCGGTCGCAGTCTCCTCTGGATGTGTGAGCCTTGTTGAGTCTATCCTGTTAGCTCAGTGCTAGGGTATAGATTTTCCTTTCAACTTGCTCCATTGATTTCAGAAAAGGGTTTACTCTTCCTTCGGGTTCTGAGGGTATTCGCCCTCATTGGGAGGCCTTGATTGAGGTTTGGTGTTCCCCTTTTTAGGGACCTGTGTGTAGGTCCGGCGACTTAGGTTGCCTGGAGTGTGCCCTCTGTCTGGGGGTTGCTTTTGCGGTCTGTTTCTTGCTTGACTGCTTCTTCCTCCTCGCAAGTACCCTCTGTGTCGTCCTGTTATGCACTCTGTGTTCTCAAACTTTGGGTTTTTCACCTGGGTGTCTTACACATTTTTTTCATGGCAAATGCTTTGGTATTCTATGGTCAGACACTTGGAGGACTTTGCCTCTTCAGTGGCATTCCGTGCTTGCAGGATGTTGGAGAGACGTCTTTTCTGTCTCTGTGCCCAGTCTTATCCCGGGTTTCGCTTGGTATAGGCGTGGCCTCCTTCCCCTGTTTGGGCCCCTTTGGGTCTCTGTGAGCTGGGCTCACTCGTGGAGGTGTTCATTTTGTATTAGGGGACCTTGCGGTTTCCTTGGTTCTCCTTTGCCTTGTCCCCTTGGGGGTTTTGGCTGGCGTTTCCTTAATTTGTGGGGGATGAGTGGTGGGGGACTGTCTGTTGGGCGACAGTGTCTCCTGGAGGACTTTTGGCTCAGTCAAGTCCGTTTGCAGTCTCAAGTTTGGCTTCTGGACTGACTGTGAGTCAGTGTCTTTGGGGCTGTTTCCTCTTACAAATTTTCTCAGCTTCGGACGAAGCAGGTTTTTTTTTTATTGGGTAGAGGTTCAGGCCTGGTGCCCTCTGTATGGGCCGCCTATTGTACCCTCCTGTCTCTGCATTCAGTGTCCTCTATAGCTTGGGTATTGTTTTCCCAAAAGTAATGAATGCAGCTGTGGACTCTTTCCATTTAAGAAGAAAAACATAAATGATACTTACCTGATAATTTCCTTTTCTTATGATGGAAAGAGTCCACAGCTCCCCACCCGTAATTTTATGTGGGGCGTCCTTATTATTCTTCTGGCACCTTTAACCCTGATATTTCTTCTACTGTTCCTTGTTCCTCTGCAGAATAACTGGGGGATGAGGGGAGTGGGAGGAGTATTTAAGCCTTTGGCTGGGGTGTCTTTGCCTCCTCCTGGTGGCCAGGTTCTTATTCCCAAAAGTAATGAATGCAGCTGTGGACTCATTCCATCAGAAGAAAAGGAAATTATCAGGTAAGCATAATTTGTTTTTTTGGGCTCAGGCAGATGTTGGAACATACAGGTTTTTACTTTTGTTTTTTGAGCTGCGCAGCTTGAAAGCTTGGCATGCTTTTTTTGCTCTTATAGCAGGGGCAGTCCTGCATTGCGCACCATGTGACCGGATGTGGTCACGCTTTATTTCCTCTTTCCTGACCGTGCTGGTTACCAGAGAAGAAGCGGTTTCTCTGTTTTGCCTGGGTCATAGGAGGTGGTGAGTGCTTTGTAAACGCAAGCTATGGAGGATTCCGATGCGTTAGAGGGCACTCCCTCTTTACCTAAGTCTAATACCTGTCTATATTGTGAGGAGGCCGTGGTATACCCACCCGCTTAACTATGTTCCACATGCCTTGATAAAGTAATCATGTCAAAGACGGTTAATATGTTTAATACCACTGAGCCATCCACCCCTGAGGAGTCTCCGTCCCGTGAGGTGCGCACCCTACAGTCACGTCCTAATATACATGCAGCTCCCGTAGCACTCCTTATCCTCTATCTGGAGGGGGCCTTTTACCACCAGACTTTACTGCACAGTTACAAATGGCGGTGTCTGCGGCCTTTAGTGCTTTGCCTCGCCCTGCTAAGTGAAAGGTTAAATATTGCTATCCCTCCCAGGGGTCATCAACTAGTTTGTTGGATTAATCTGATACAAGATTATCTGATGAGGGCGCCTCTGATACTTCAGAGGGTGCACTTTCTGGGTCGGAGTCTGTTGCCTCTAAACCTCCAGCTGCGGAGGAACCAGACTTTAGATTTAGGATTGAACATTAAGCTTTCTGTAGAAGGAAGTTTTTGCTACGTTAGAGGTTCCAGAGACTAAATTAGAAAAGGTCTACAAGGACAAAGTTGTACCACAAACTTTCCCGGTTCCTGTAAAGATGGCGAAAATTATTAAGAATGAATGGGAAAGGATTGGTTCTTCCTTTACCCCTTCGTCTTCCTTTAAGAAATTGTTCCCGGTCCCGGACTCTCAATTGAAATTGTGGGGTTCCATCCCCAAGGTGGATGGCGCTATCTCCACACTTGCTAAACGCACTACTATCCCGCTTGAGGATAGTTCGTCGTTCAAAAAGCCCATGGATAAGAAGATAGAAACTCTGTTAAGAAAGATGTTTCAACATATGGGATATTTGTTTCAACTGGCAGCGGCTGTTGCTGCAGTTGCTGGAGCGGCTATCTACTGGTGCGACTCCTTATCTGAGTTGATCAAGGTGGAGGGTTGCCTCAACGTGATCCAGGAAAGAATTAAGGGTTGCTAATTCCTTTATTTGTGATGCAAATATGCAAATTATTCGCTTGAATGTTAAGGCTTCAGATTTTTCTGTTTAAGCCCATAGGGCACTCTGGCTGAAGTCCTGGTCTGCGGACATGACTTTAAAGTCCAGACTTCTTTCCCTCCCCTTTAAGGGAAAGGTTTTATTTGGTCCAGGCCTAGACTCTGTTATCTCCACGGTTACTGCAGGCAAGGGTGTCTTTTTACTGCAGGATAAGAAGAACAAGCCTAAGGGACAAGGTCCTAATTTTCGTTCTGATAAATCCCAATGTCAGCAGCCCTCTGCAAAGCCAGAGAAATCCAAGAGTACATGGAAGTCGGTTCAGTCCTGGAATAAGTCCAAGCAGAGCAAGAAGCCCGCCGAGACAAAGTCGGCATGAAGGGGAAGCCCCTGATCCGGTTCTGGACCACGTAGGGGGGCAGACTGTCGCTCTTTTCAGACGCTTGATTTGGGGACATGCAGGACCCGTGGGTCCTGGAGGTCATCACTCAGGGATACAAGATAGGTTTCACGTCTCATCCACCCAGGGGCAGATTCCTTCTATCAAACCTGTCTTCCAGGCCAGAAAAGAGAGAAGCCTTTCTGGGGTGCGTGAGGGATCTATCCTCCCTAGGAGTCATTGTCCCGGTACCTCTCGCATTAAGAGGTTTGGGATACTATTCAAACCTTTTTGTGGTCCCAAAGGAGGGAACTTTCCGCCCGATTCTGGATCTAAAGTACTTAAACAAATTCCTACCTGTCCCCTCGTTCAAGATGGAGACGATAAGGTCTATCCTTCCCTTTGTTCAGGAAGGACAGTTCCTGACCGCTATATATCTGAAGGATGCTTGCCTTCACGTTACAATCCACATGGAACACTTCAAGTTCCTATGGTTTGCGTTCCTGGACCAGCACTTCCAGTTTATTGCACTTCCGTTTGGTCTAGCTACTGCTCCAAGAGTTTTTACGAAGGTTCTAGGGGCTCTGCTTGCAGTTGCCAGAACCAAAGGTATAGCAGTAGCTCCATACTTGGATGATATTCTGGTTCAAGCACCATCTTGTCGTCTGGCAGAAGACCATTCAAAATCTCTACTGTTTCTTCTTCGATCTCATGGATGGAAGATAAACTTAGAAAAGAGTTCTCTTATTCCCAGTACCAGGGTGGAATTCCTGGGTACTATAATAGACTCCATATTCATGAGGATATTCCTTACAGACCAGAGGCGTTACAAGCTACCTCTTCCACTTGTCGTGCCCTCCAGACCTCCTTAAGGCCCTCTGTGGCTCGGTGTATGGAGGTGATTGGTCTCATGGTGTCCAGCATGGACATCATTCCTTTTGCCAGATTCCATCTTAGACCACTACTGCTGTGCATGCTGAGACAGTGGAATGGTGATCATTCGGATCTGTCTCAACAGATTTCTCTGGACAACTGGTCGAGAGAATCGCTCTCCTGGTGGCTCTGTCCAGATCACCTGTCCCAAGGGACATCCTTTTTGAGACCATCTTGGGAGATTGTGACTACGGACGCAAGTCTATCAGGATAGGGAGCTGTCTGGGGTGCCAGGTAGACACAGGACCTGTAGACTCGAGAGGAATCTTCCCTCCCGATCAACATTCTGGAACTTCGGGCAATCTTCAATGCTCTGAAGGCTTGGCCCCTTCTGGGTTCGTCCCAGTTTATCAGATTCCAATCAGACAACATAACCTCGGTGGCTTACATCAACCATTAGGGGTAACGAGAAGCTCCCTAGCAATGAGGGAAGTATCTCAGATTCTGGAGTGGGCGGAGGCCCACAACTGCTCGCAGTCAGCGATCCACATTCTGGGTGTGGACAACTGGGAAGCGGATTTCCTCAGCAGACAATCTTTTCAGGGGAATGGTCTCTCCATCCCGAGGTGTTTGCAGAGATTTGCAACAAATGGGGGACGCTGGAGATGGATCTCATGGCGCCCCGTCTCAATTCGAAGCTACCCAGATATGGGTCGCGGTCCAGGGATCCTCAAACGAAGCTAATAGATGCATTAGCAGTGCCTTGGAGGTTCAATATGATTTACATTTTTCTGCCGTTAATACTTCTTCCTTGTGTAGTGGCCCGCATCAAGCAGGAGCAGGCATCAGTGATACTGATTGCTCCATCGTGACCGCAAAGGATGTGGTTCGCGGACCTGGTGGGGATGTCCTCATCTCCTCCGTGTAAGTTACCTTATCGCAGGGATCTGCTGGAACAGGGTCCTTTTGTTTACCGAAATCTAGATTCTCTGAGACTGACTGTGTAGAGATTGAACGCTTAGTCCTAGCCAAGAGAGGTTTCTCTGAGAGGGTTATTGATACACTCATTCAAGCTCGTAAGCCTGTTACTCGTCGCATCTATCATAAGGTGTGGAGAGATTACTTATTCTGGTGTGAAGAACGTGGTTTAGCCTGGCATAAGGTTAAGGCTGTCAGGATACTTTCTTTTCTCCAGGAGGATCTGGAGAAGGGCCTTTCTGCCAGTTCCCTGAGGGGACAGATTTCGGCCCTATATGTTTTGCTGCACAAAAGGCTCACAAAGCTCCCTGACGTGCAATCTTTCGTTAAGGCTCTGATTAGGATCTGATCTGTGTTTAGATCTAATGCTCCACCTTGGAATTTAAATCTTCTTCTTAAGGTTTTGCAACGGGCTCCGTTTAAGCCTATGCATTCGGTTGACATCATATTGTTGTCCTGGAAGTTTATTTTTCTACTGGCTATTGCGTTGGCATTCAGAGTTTCTAAAATAGCTGCCTCGCAATGTGAGCCTCCTTATCTAGTGTTCCACACTGATAAGGCTGTCCTATGTACCTGCTTGGGTTTTCTTCCTAAGGTTGTGTCTGATTGCAACATCAATCAGGAGATTGTGGTTCCTTCCTTGTGTCCTAATCCTTCTTCTTAGAAAGAACGTTTACTTCATAATCTGGATGTGGTTCAAGCTTTGAAGTTTTATCTTCAAGCTACAAAGGATTTTATACAAACTTCTTCCTTGTTTGTTATGTACTCTGGGAAACGTAAGGGTCTGAAGGCTTCTTCGACTTCCTTATCTTTTTGGTTGAGGAGTGTTATCTGCTTAGTTTATGAGTCAGTGGGACTTAGACCTCCTCAGAGGATTACAGCTCATTCCACTAGAGCAGTGGCTTCCTCTTGGACCTTTAAGAACAAGGCCTCTATGGATCAGATTTTTATGGCGGCTACCTGGTCCTCCTTACATACTTTATCTAAATTTTACAATCTTGACGTTTTTGCCTTGGCCGAAGCAGCTTTTGGGAGAAAGGTTTTGCAGGCTGTGGTACCCTCAGATTAGGGTCCGCCTCTGTTTTACCCCTCCCGTTATCATTCAGTGTCCTCTAGAGCTTGGGTATAGTTTTCCCAACAGTAAGAAATTATGCCGTGGACTCTCCTTATATTAAGAAGGAAAACATAAATTATGCTTACCTGATAATTTTATTTCCTTCTGTATGAGGAGAGTCCACGGCCTCCGACCGTATACTCCGATGGGCAGACCAAAATTAAGTTTTCTTTCTGTCACCAATTATACCCTGATATTTCTCCTACTGTTTCTTGTTCTTTTGGCAAAATGACTGGTATGAGGGAAGTAGGGGGGATATTTAAGCCTTTGGCTGGGGTGTCTTTGCCTCCTCCTCCTGGTGGCCAGGTTCAGTATTTCCCTACAGTAAGGAATGATGCCGTGGACTCTCCTCATACAGAAGTAAATTAAATTATCAGGTAAGCATAATTTATGTTTTTTCTTTGCATAAATGTTTTGTAGATGATCCATTCATATAGCCCATCTGGGAGTGTTTTTGTAAAAATGTATAATTTTTGCTTATTTTTAAATAACATTGTGCTGATTTTTAGACTCCTAACCAAGCCCCAAAGTTTTAGATGTATACTGATGTCTACAGATTCCTGTGGCTCCTGTTTGTATAATGGGTCTTTTCATATGCCGGGGGGGGGTCTTCTAATCCTGTTTTCACAGCCCCTTTCACTGGGTGTCCCAGCCTAATCTCATCAACAGTGCTAAACTGGGAGCTTTTAAGTAAAATTTTTAAATATTTTATACAGGATTTTTAGATCAGTATCTGTGCATATTTTTCTTTATAGTAGTGTCTATGACATGCAGTTATATAAAAAATTAGTGTACACTGTCCCTTTAAATGTATAATGCCTCCTATGCTTTGATGCATTACAAATATGGAGCAGAAAACATTGAGGGACAGTCTAGGTGGTCAAATCTACTGTTTAAATGTGTTGCTGACAACGAAAAAGGTACAATTATTGACTTGTATGTTACTGGCAGCCAAGGTGTAGAATGACTGCCTAGTTGTGAAATATATACATGGAAGGGTTAAGAGTGGAGTCTAAGGTAAAGCTTAGGTGGGGCAGCGGAATTGTGTAATCCCACAAACTTTAGTGCCTAGTCGTCACCTACAGATTAGATTGTCCAGTATTTTTATGGAAGGCAGCTGGAATCCTTAGTGGCAACAGGGTTTAAAAAGGAACTAATATTGTGAAATTAACTGTCAAGGGAAGATGCGAGGGCAGCATACACTAAAAGTTAAATATACATTTAGTGCCCTATTTAACAGCTTTTAGTAGATCATTTTTATTTTCATGAAATCAACATTTTGGATTGTGGCTCATTTATATGAACAATAATTTTTTTTGAACAGTATTCCAATGCATGTTGTAGAAACAATGAGATAAAAGGCACATAACTCATAACTTCTAGACTTTCTAGTGATTATCAAACCTTTCAGGTAAAGTGGGTATTATCGCTCCTGGGCTCTGTTTGTCACAGAGTATGGCAAGGACACTGTAATAAAACAATATTTAAAGGGACATTAAATAGATTAATATTTAAAATGTTTGATTATAAGAAGTAGGAAAAATATATTTGCATAATTTATTCTGTCCACATTCCTATAATTTAATTCTGAAAATTGCGGGCTTTAATATTGGAAATGGAGACTCTAGACTTAAAGGGACATGAAACCCAAAATAGTTCTCTGATGGTTCAGATAGATCATGTTAAAAAAACAACAAAAAACTTCTAATTTACTTCTTTTATTACATTTGCTTCATTCTATTGGTATCCTTTGTTGAAGGAGCAGCAATGCACTACTGGCAGCTAGATGAAAACATCAGGTGCGCCAATGGTAAGAGGGATATAAGAGCAGCAACCAATGAGCAGCTAGCTCCCAGTAGTGCATTGCTGCTCCTAGGCTTTTTTTTTTTTTAACAAAGAATACCAAGAGAATGAAGCAAATTAAATAATAAAATTAAATTGGAGAGTTGTTTAAAATGACATGAATCATGAAATCATGAAAGAAAGAAAAAAGGGTTTATATCCCTTTAAAGGGACAGTCAACACCAGAATTTGTGTTGTTTAAAAAGAAAGATAATCCCTTTATTACCCATTCCCTAGTTTTGCATAACCAACACAGTTATAATAATACACTTTTTACCTCTGTAATTACCTTGTATCTAAGCTTCTGCTGACTGCCCCCTTATTTCAGTTCTTTTGACAGACATGCAGTTTAGCCAATCAGTGCTCACTCCTAGGTCACTTTACGTGCATGAGCTCAATGTTATCTATATGAAACATGTGAACTAATGCCCTCTAGTGGTCAAAATGTATTCAGATTAGAGGCAGTCTTCAAGGTCTAAGAAATTAGCATATGAACCTCCTAGTTTTAGCTTTCAACTAAGAATACCAAGAGAACAAAGCAAAATTGGTGATAAAAGTAAATTGGGAAGTTGTTTAAAATTGCATGCTCTATTTAAAACATGAAAGTTTTTTTTGGACTTGACTGTCCCTTTAACACTGCTATATTCCACACAGTAATTGGTTGAATACACTAGTAGTGACCAATTTATAGCTGTCCCTAATTGACTTTAGCAATGTTAATGGTTTAATTGAGAATTCTAGCAAGTTTCTGGTAATTCTAGTTAGTGTACTTTGTTTTGTGTATACTGTGTATAATGCCATTGGCTACTCACATTTTTGTGTTACCATGATTAGAATGCTCTCTGGTTGCATTTTTTTACTGTAAGATTCCTAAATCCATAAATCTCAAGTATCTAAAAAGTTTAGTGCTCTCTACCAGTTTAGTACAGGTGTTAGCGATTGGAAGTGAACAATAATTTGCATGTGCAAGCGATTATAATTAAAGTACTAATGATTATGCTCCATCTGCAAGTGATTATTCTTAAGTAAGAGACACTAAAGTCAAAATAAAATTTTTATGATTCAGATAGCGCTTGAAATAAAAATCCATTTGACTTCCTTTTAAATTTGTGCTCAGTCTTTTTATATGCACACTTTATGAGGCACTTCCTACTGAGCATGTTCAAGACTTCACAGTGTCTGTTATTGGCTGAAGGCTATCACATGATACAGTGGGCATTGTCTTTTTATCATCCGTCTGTGGATTTTGCAGTTGTAGTGTAATCGATCCTTTAATATATAAAAAAAATAAACATTTCCAGTGGCAGCTGCTGAACAACAAGGAACTATTTACAGAACCAGAGATTGGAAAAGGAGTGAACAAACCTAGTTGTGAAATTCTTTTCTTTCATGTAATTAACAAGAGTCCATGAGCTAGTGACGTATGGGATATACATTCCTACCAGGAGGGGCAAAGTTTCCCAAACCTTAAAATGCCTATCTC